>NC_057808.1:47848281-47872591 GCF_018294505.1 Triticum aestivum
CAGGACCCCCATGGAGGGTTGGTTGAACAGTAGCCGATGGAGGGCTGGATGAATAGTAGCCCGTGGAGGGGTGGTTGAACAGGACCCCGTGGAGATGGTTGATTGAACAGTAGTCGGTGGAGGAGCCCGCGGTGGAGGCTGGATGAACAAGAGCCCGTGGATGAACAGTCGCAGGTGGAGGCTGGAGGAGGTCGACGGTGGATGAACAGGAGCCCGTGGAGGCAGTCGACGGTGGATGAGCAGTAACCCGTGGAGGCAATCGATGGTGGAGATGAACAGTATCCCGTGGAGTCCCGTTTTGCGGTACGCCACACCCCTCCTGATGAACAGGACCCCCGTTTCGACCTAGCGCTCCAACGCAAGTCCGTTTCCTCCGTTTTGTGGTACACCACAGCCCTCCCGATCAACAGGACCCCGTTTCCACCGTAGGAGGTCCGTTTCCTCCGTTTTGCGGTACGCCAGACCCCTCCCGATGAACAGGATCCCGTTTCGACCATGGCCGGTCGAACACAAGGCCGTTTCCTCCGTTTCATGGTACGCCAGGCCTAGTTTCCATCGGCTGTTCCGTCCAAGCCGGTTGGCTCCCGATGAACAGCACGCGTTCCGTTGCCTCCCGATGAACAAGACGCATTCCGTTGCCTCCCCATGAACAGGACGATGGCGCAACTTCTCCGTTCTGACCCAGCCATGTACACGAGCCCTGGCCGTACGTATGCGCGAGTAGGCGTTCGAGACCCCGCCCATATGTATGTACGTGGTCGTATTTTCTTTCTTGCACCCTGGCCGTTGTACGTACGTGTACATGCTACATGCGCGCCTCTACTACAACACGTGCGCGCCTCTACATCGACCAGTATGTATGTACACGTTCGCGGCCAGAATGACAAAGCTACATACGCTTCGACCAGGTGGGTTCCGACTGTCAGGCACTTCCTTGCATGCGAAGATGTAGCTGGTGGGTCCCGACAGTCAGGGGGCGAATCATTTTTTATGCCCATAATATGGACGCACTTCCTTGCGTGCGAAGATGTAGCTGGTGGGTCCCAGCAGTCAGCGGGAAATGTTTTTTTTTGCAAAATACGGTGGCCCGTCCGGTGAGTCCCTGCTGTCAGGTGGAGGAATAATTATTTTCGTGTAATAAGGAGGCACTGTTGGTGAACGTAGCAGAAATTCAAAATTTTCTACGCATCACCAAGATCAATCTATGGAGTAATCTAGCAACGAGGGGAAGGGCAGTGCATCTACGTACCATTGTAGATCGCGATGCGGAAGCGTTGCAAGAACGCGGATGAAGGATTCGTACTCGTAGCGATTCAGATCGCGGTTGATTCCGATCTAAGCACCGAAGAACGGTGCCTCCACGTTCAACACACGTGCAGCCCGGTGACGTCTCCCACGCCTTGATCCAGCAAGGAGAGAGGGAGAGGTTGGGGAAGACTCCATCCAGCAGTAGCATGATGGCGTGGTGGTGATGGAGGAGCATGGCAATCCCGCAGGGCTTCGCCAAGCACCGCGGGAGAGGAGGAGGAGGAGGTAGGGCTGCGCCAGGGAGAGGAAAACTCATGTGTTTGCAGCCCCCAATACCTCAACTATATATAGGGGAGAGGGAGGGGGCTGTGCCCCCTCTAGGGTTTCCACCCCAAGGGGTGCGGCAGCCCCAAAACCCATCTAGGGCGGCGGCCAAGGGGGGAGAGGGGGAAACTTGCCCCCCCAAGCAAGGTGGAGGCGCCCCCTCCCCAAACCCTAGGCGCCTTGGGCCCTGGTGGGGGGGCGCACCAGCCCACCTGGGGCTGGTTCCCTCCCACACTTGGCCCATGCTGCCCTCTGGGGCCGGTGGCCCCAGTTGGTGGACCCCCGGGACCCTCCCGGTGGTCCCGGTACATTACCGATATCACCCGAAACTTTTCCGGTGACCAAAACAGGACTTCCCATATATAAATCTTTACCTCCGGACCATTCCGGAACTCCTCGTGATGTCCGGGATCTCATCCAGGACTCCGAACAACATTCGGTAACCACGTACATACTTTCCCTATAACCCTAGCGTGATCGAACCTTAAGTGTGTAGACCCTACGGGTTCGGGAACAATGCAGACATGACCGAGATGTTCTCCGGTCAATAACCAACAGCGGGATCTAGATACCCATGTTGGCTCCCACATGTTCCACGATGATCTCATCGGATGAACCACGATGTCGGGGATTCAATCAATCCCGTATACAATTCCCTTTGTCTATCGGTATGTTACTTGCCCGAGATTCGATCGTCGGTATCCCTATACCTTGTTCAATCTCGTTACCGGCAAGTCTCTTTACTTGTTCCGTAACTCACATCATCTCGTGATCAACTCCTTGGTCACATTGTGCACATTATGATGATGTCCTACCGAGTGGGCCCAGAGATACCTCTCCGTTTACACGGAGTGACAAATCCCAGTCTCGATTCGTGCCAACCCAACAGACACTTTCGGAGATACCCGTAGTGCACCTTTATAGCCACCCAGTTACGTTGTGACGTTTGGTACACCCAAAGCATTCCTACGGTATCCGGGAGTTGCCCAATCTCATGGTCTAAGGAACTGATACTTGACATTAGAAAAGCTCTGAGCAAACGAACTACACTATCTTGTGCTAGGCTTAGGATTGGGTCTTGTCCATCACATCATTCTCCTAATGATGTGATCCCGTTATCAACGACATCCAATATCCATGGTCAGGAAACCGTAACCATCTATTGATCAATGAGCTAGTCAACTAGAGGCTTACTAGGGACATGGTGTTGTCTATGTATCCACACATGTATCTGAGTTTCCTATCAATACAACTCTAGCATGGATAATAAACGATTATCATGAACAAGGAAATATAATAATAACCTATTTATTATTGCCTCTAGGGCATATTTCCAACAGTCTCCCACTTGCACTAGAGTCAATAATCTAGTCCACATCACCATGTGATTAACACTCATAGGTCACATCACCATGTGACCAACATACAAAGAGTTTACTAGAGTCAACAATCTAGTTCACATCACTATGTGATCAAACTCAATGAGTTCTGGTTTGATCATGTTATGCTTGTGAGAGAGGTTATTAGTCAATGGGTCTGAACCTTTCAGATCCGTGTGTGCTTTACGACTATCTATGTCATCTTGTGGATGCTACCACGCGCTACTTGGAGCCATTTCAAATAATTGGTCTACTATACGAATCCGGTCTACTACTCAGAGTCATCCGGATTAGTGTCAAAGTTCGCATCGATGTAACCCTTTACGACGAACTCCTTTTCACCTCCATAATCGAGAAAATTCCTTAGTCCACTAGATACTAAGGATAAGTTCGACCGCTGTCATGTGATCCATTCCCGGATCACTATTGTACCCCTTGACCAACTCATGGCAAGGCACACTTCATGTGCGGTACACAGCATAGCATACTTTAGAGCCCACGTCTAAAGCATAGGGGACGATCTTCAACTTCTCTCTGAAATTACTTGAACCTTTCAATAATTCAGACTTGTGTTTCATCAAGTAAATACACTCAGCATCTACTCAAACCATCTGTGAAGTAAGAACATAACGATATCCACTGCATGCCTCAGCACTCATTGGACTGCATACATAAAAAATGTATTACTTCCAATAAGTTGCTCTCTTGTTCCATCTTACTGAAAAAACGAGGACTTTCAGTCATCTTGCCCATGTGGTATGATTTGCATGTCTCAAGTGATTCGAAATCAAGTGAGTCCAAACGATCCATCTGCATGGATTTTCTTCATGCATATATACCAATAGACATGGTTCACATGTCTCAATCTTTTCAAAAATGAGTGAGTCCAAAGATCCATCTACATGGAGCTTCTTCATGCGTTCTATACCAATATGACTCAAATGGCAGTGCCACAAGTATGTGGTACTATCATTACTATTTTATATCTTTTGGCACGAACATGTGTATCACTGCGATCGAGATTCATTTTAGGTGCAAGACCATTGAAGGTATTATTGAAATAAACAAAGTAACCATTATTCTCCTTAAATGAATAACCGTATTGCGATAAACATAATCCAATCATGCTCAACGCAAACACCAAATCTCGATGGTAGAGGGAGCATGCGATGCTTGATCGCATCAACCTTGGAAACACTTCCAACACATCGTTATCTCACCTTTAGCTAGTCTCCGTTTATTCCGCAGCTTTTATTTCGAGTTACTAACGCTTAGCAACCGAACCGGGTATCTAATACCCCGGTGCTGCCAGGAGTACTAGTAAAGTACACATTAATATAATGTATATCCAATATACTTCTGTCGACCTTGCCTGCCTTCTCATCTACCAAGTATCTAGGGTAGCTTTGCTTCGTGACCGTTCCCCTCATTACAGAAGCACTTTAGTCTCCGGTTTGGGTTCAACCTTAGGATTCTTCACTAGAGCAGCAAATGACTTGCTGTTTCATGAAGTATCCCTTTTTCCCTTGCCCTTCTAGAAACTAGTGGTTTTACTAACCATCAACAATTGATGCTCCTTCTTGATTTCTACTTTCGCGGTGTCAAACATCGCGAATAGCTCAAGGATCATCATAACTATCCCTGATATGTTATAGTTCATCACGAAGCTCTACTAGCTTGGTGGCAGTGACTATGGAGAGCTATCACTATCTCATCTGGGAGATTAACTCCCACTCGATTCAAGCGATTGTGGTACTCAGACAATCTGAGCACATGCTCAAGGATTGAGCTTTTCTCCCTTTAGTTTGCAGGCTTAAGAAACTTGTCAGAGGTCTCATACCTCTTGACGTGGGCACTAGTCTGAAATCCCAATTTCAGTCTTCGGAACATCTCATATGTTCTGCGACGTTTCAAAAACGTCTCTTGTGCCACAATTCTAAACCGTTAGCATTACGCACTGAACTATCTCGTAGTCATCAAAACGTGTATGTCAGATGTTTCGTAACATCTACAGACGACACTGAGGTTCAGCACACCGAGCGGTGCATTAAGGACATAAGCCTTCTGTGCAGCAATGAGGACAATCCTCAGTTTACGGACCCAGTCCGCATAATTGCTACTACCAACTTTCAACTAAATTTTCTCTAGGAACATATCTTAAACAGTAGAACTAAAGCGTATGACATAATTTGCAAAGACCTTTTGACTATGTTCATGATAATGAAGTTCATCTGATTATTTAATGAACTCCCACTCAGATAGACATCCCTCTAGTCATCTAAGTGATACATGATCCGAGTCAAACTAGGCCGTGTCCGATCATCACGTGAGACGGACTAGTCATCATCGGTGAACATCTCCATGTTGATCGTATCTGCTATACAACTCATGTTCGACCTTTCGGTCTCTTGTGTTCCGAGGCCATGTCTGTACATGCTAGGCTCGTCAAGTCAACCTAAGTGTTTCGCATGTGTTCTGAGGCCATGTCTGTACATGCTAGGCTCATCAACACCCGTTGTATTCGAACGTTAGAATCTATCACACCCGATCATCACGTGGTGCTTCGAAACAACGAACGTTCGCAACGGTGCATAGTTAGGGGGAACACGTCTCTTGAAATTTTAGTGAGGGATCATCTTATTTATGCTACCGTCGTTCTAAGCAAATAAGATGCATAACATGATAAACATCACATGCAATCAAATAGTGACATGATATGGCCAATATCATTTTGCTCCTTTGATCTCCATCTTCGGGGCACCATGATCATCTTTGTCACCGGCATGACACCATGATCTCCATCATCATGATCTCCATCATTGTGTCTTCATGAAGTTGTCACGCCAATGATTACTTCTACTTCTATGGCTAACGCGCTTAGCAATAAAGTAAAGTAATTTACATGGCGTTATTCAATGACACGCAGGTCATACAAAAATAAAGACAACTCCTATGGCTCCTGCCGGTTGTCATACTCATCGACATGCAAGTCGTGATCCCTATTACAAGAATATGATCAATCTCATACATCACATATATCATTCATCATATCTTCTGGCCATATCACATCACATAGCACATGCTGCAAAAACAAGTTAGACGTCCTCTAATTGTTGTTGCAAGTTTTTACGTGGCTTGTATAGGTTTCTAGCAAGAACGTTTCTTACCTACGTAAGACCACAACGTGATATGCCAATTTCTATTTACCCTTCATAAGGACCCTTTTCATCGAATCCGATCCGACTAAAGTGGGAGAGACAGACACCCGCTAGCCACCTTATGCAACTAGTGCATGTCAGTCGGTGGAACCTGTCTCACGTAAGTGTACGTGTAAGGTCGGTCCGGGCCGCTTCATCCCACGATGCCGCCGAAACAAGATAAGACTAGTAACGGCAAGTAAATTGACAACATCGACGCCCACAACTACTTTGTGTTCTACTCGTGCATAGAAACGACGCATAGACCTAGCTCATGATGCCACTGTTGGGGAATGTAGCAGAAATTCAAAATTTTCTACGCATCACCAAGATCAATCTATGGAGTAATCTAGCAACGAGGGGAAGGGGAGTGCATCTACATACCATTGTAGATCGCGATGCGGAAGCGTTGCAAGAACGCGGATGAAGGAGTCGTACTCGTAGCGATTCAGATCGCGGTTGATTCCGATCTAAGCACCGAAGAACGGTGCCTCCGCGTTCAACACACGTGCAGCCCGGTGACGTCTCCCACGCCTTGATCCAGCAAGGAGAGAGGGAGAGGTTGGGGAAGACTCCATCCAGCAGCAGCACGATGGCGTGGTGGTGATGGAGGAGCGTGGCAATCCCGTAGGGCTTCGCCAAGCACCGCGGGAGAGGAGGAGGAGGAGGTAGGGCTGCGCCAGGGAGAGGAAAACTCCTGTGTTTGCAGCCCCCAATACCTCAACTATATATAGGGGAGAGGGAGGGGGCTGCGCCCCCTCTAGGGTTTCCACCCCAAGGGGTGCGGCAGCCCCAAAACCCATCTAGGGCGGCGGCCAAGGGGGGAGAGGGGGAAACTTGCCCCCCAAGCAAGGTGGAGGCGCCCCCTCCCCAAACCCTAGGCGCCTTTGGCCCTGGTGGGGGGGCGCACCAGCCCACCTGGGGCTGGTTCCCTCCCACACTTGGCCCATGCTGCCCTCTGGGGCCGGTGGCCCCAGTTGGTGGACCCCCGGGACCCTCCCGGTGGTCCCGGTACATTACCGATATCACCCGAAACTTTTCCGGTTACCAAAACAGGACTTCCCATATATTAATCTTTACCTCCGGACCATTCCGGAACTCCTCGTGATGTCCGGAATCTCATCCGGGACTCCGAACAACATTCGGTAACCACGTACATACTTTCCCTATAACCCTAGCGTCATCGAACCTTAAGTGTGTAGACCCTACGGGTTCGGGAACCATGCAGACATGACCGAGACGTTCTCCGGTCAATAACTAACAGCGGGATCTGGATACCCATGTTGGCTCCCACATGTTCCACGATGATCTCATCGGATGAACCACGATGTTGGGGATTCAATCAATCCCGTATACAATTCCCTTTGTCTATCGGTATGTTACTTGCCCGAGATTCGATCGTCGGTATCCCTATACCTTGTTCAATCTCGTTACCGGCAAGTCTCTTTACTCATTCCGTAACTCACATCATCCCGTGATCAACTCCTTGGTCACATTGTGCACATTATGATGATGTCCTACCGAGTGGGCCCAGAGATACCTCTCCGTTTACACGGAGTGACAAATCCCAGTCTCGATTCGTGCCAACCCAACAGACACTTTCGGAGATACCCGTAGTGCACCTTTATAGCCACCCAGTTACGTTGTGATGTTTGGTACACCCAAAGCATTCCTACGGTATCCGGGAGTTGCACAATCTCATGGTCTAAGGAACTGATACTTGACATTAGAAAAGCTCTGAGCAAACGAACTACATGATCTTGTGCTAGGCTTCGGATTGGGTCTTGTCCATCACATCATTCTCCTAATGATGTGATCCCGTTATCAACAACATCCAATGTCCATGGTCAGGAAACCGTAACCATCTATTGATCAACGAGCTAGTCAACTAGAGGCTTACTAGGGACATGGTGTTGTCTATGTATCCACACATGTATCTGAGTTTCCTATCAATACAATTCTAGCATGGATAATAAACGATTATCATGAACAAGGAAATATAATAATAACCTATTTATTATTGCCTCTAGGGCATATTTCCAACAGGCACTTCCTTGCTGCGGCCGTGGACCCAGCTGTCAGCCTCTCCACGTACAGTACTCTTCCGACGAAAGTCGTTCGTTGACCACATTGACCACGCCGTGCCGAGAGCACCAGGGCGGTGGACGACGACGAGTCCTAGGAAGGGGACGACGCGGAGCCGGGGAAGACGCGGCAGCGGATGCCCATGCGGAGGGGAGTACGTGGGTTGACTGCTTCGGCTGGGGTGTGAGGCTGCCGTCGCCGGAGAATAATAGGAGGTGTGGGTGAGTATAGAGGGATGGCATGCCCAGCGGTGGCAGCACAGCCGGACACGGGAGGCAGGAGCAGGCGGCATGGCTGACGCTTGTTTGGGCGGCTGGAGCAAGAAGACAAGAGGTTGAAGAAGCACTACGGCCGTTGGATGGACATCGTACGGTCACTGGAGCTAGAATCGTTCATATTGACTAAGTTGACGAAGCCCTCCACCCCCGTCATCTTAGTAGGCCCACAAGTTAGCCTCCCACAATGGTGGGTCCCAGCTAGCAGGGGTATTCATTTTTTGTGCGTAATAACGAGGCACTTCCATGCGTGCAAAGATATAGCTAATGGGTCCGACCTGTCAGCGGGGAACATTTTTTCGCGAAATACAGAGGCCCTTCCGGTGGGTCCCAGCTGTCAGGTGGAGGAATCATTATTTTGCGCGTAATAAGGAGGCATTTCCTTGCGTGCGACCATGGACCTAGCTGTCAGCCTCTTCACGTACACTCCACTTCCGATGCATGTCGTTCGTTGACCACGTTGACCACGCCGCGCTGAGAGCACCAGGGCGGTGGACGACGGCGAGGCCTAGGAAGGGAACGACACAGAGCCAGGGAAAGCTCAGCAGTTGTTTCCCACACGCAGGGGAGTGCGAGGGTTTACTGGTTCGTCTGCCATCGCCGGAGAATAACAGCAGGTGTGGGTGAATAGAGGGATGGCTAGGCCAGCGATGGGAGAACGATGGGGCGGTGAGGCCTGCGCGGCAGCATAGCCGGCCACGGGAGGAGGGAGCAGGCAGTCCCGCCGATGCTTGTTTGAGCGGCTGGAGCAGGAAGAGCAGAGATTGAAGAAGCACGACGGCTGTTGGATGGACATCCAATAGTCACTACTCTCGTGTGTTGACTAAGTTGACACGGTGTTGCGCGTGCGTCAACCTTATTTTTTAGAAAAGCATACACGTCAACCTGTAGTAGGCGCACAAGTCAGCCTCAAATCTGTGGAAAACAGCATACAGCCCATCTGCCATTATTTCTAATAATTAACAACCCATTTGCTAATTCTTAAGAATTTTTTGGAGCCAATCTTCTTTTTGTTAGCATTACACCCCATATTGTGGCCACGGTTAAAAATTATACGAAATTTGGCATATTTCGGTGCGGTCAACTATTTTTAATCCTGAAATATCGAGTCACATTCAAACTATTTTGAAAAATTATTTATATAAATATAAAATCCAAATAATTGTCCAGGCATAAAAAACAATGGAATTTAAAATCTTGTAATTAAAAAAATGAAACTAATTCCCGGTTTGATGTGTTTAAAAATATACATCTCATTTCTGGGCAAACCGAATGAATCTCTCTCCTCGTCTTGAAAGATTTGCAGCCCAGCAGGGCTGATAAAGCAAGTAGGCCTCATTTGGGTATTTCTTAAAAAAAAATAGAACTGGGCTAGCCATTTTCAGCAAGAAAAAAACACAACTGGGCTCATGATGTGGTAGACATAAATAAAACCCTGGCTAGATGGGCCACAGCCCCCGCACAGCCCCGTTGTTACCCTGATCCGTCGCTAAAACTAGTATAAATAACAACTGCTTGTTCCTCCAAAAAAGTAAATGACAACTGCGCGACCTGCTGGGTCCCTGGTGTCAGCTGCTCGTTGTGTAATTCTCTCGTTTATTGACTACGTTGACAATGGCGTGAGCCCCAGATGTCCAACCATTAGGAGGAACCATTTTTGGGGGCTTGTAATAACGAAGCACTTGCTTGCGTACTGCCATGACGTTGGTGGGTCCCTACTGTCATCCTCTCCACATACAATCATATCCTTGTTCCTCTCAGTTCTTGACGGCGTTGACAACGCAAGAGGGCGGCGCACCGCGCACGGTGAGCGAACCAAGGCCAAGGACGACGGCGAGGCGTCGAACGGAATGAACAGGAGCCGTGGAAGATGCGCCGGTCCAGTCGCAGGCGGAGGGGAGTACGAGGGTTGACTGATTCGGGTGCGGGTGCGTGTTGGGGCTGACGTCGCCGGAGAATAACAGGACGTGTGGGGGAATAGAGGGAGGGACTGGCCAACGTTGGAGGGTATGGTAGGGCGGCGGAGGCGCAGCCAGCCATGGGAGGCGGGAGCAGGCAGAGCCGACGGGGTGGTTTGGTTTGGGCGGCTGGAGGAAGAAGACCAGAGATAGAAGATACACGACAGATGTTGGATGTCAATCCAACGGTTGGTAGGCAGAAACGTTTGTTGACTAGCTAGTAAGTCGACACCACCTTGGATAGGCTATTTCCTCGTGGGTCCCAAATGTCAGAATCCAAATCTGTCACGGTCATGCAGCCTTTCCTATGAAAATTTACAGCCCATTTGGTGTGCTAGTTCAAAATAAGTTTGTGGGTGCTGGTGGGGGCTAATCACTTGGCTTCTATAATGCACAGTGAGCTCAAGAAGCCGGCGAGAGTGATGTTGTTTCCCTTGGTTGGGATTTGTTACAATATTTCACTCTAAATTAAACGAATGGCAAGCCATTTGCCTTGTTCCAAAGAAAATATGACAGTCATAGCCGAGTTGAAAAGGGCAAGAACATCTAACTCCAGCTTACAAACTATACGAAAGCACGAGGGTTAATTGTTCATCAGGTTTAGACAAAACCCAGGTTGAAAAGGGCAACAACATCTAACTCCAGCACTGTTTTCGGCAGTCACAGTCAAATGGATCGGTCAGGTCCATAGAATGAACATCCTGGGTCGTAAAATTTACTGGATTATGACCACAATATGTTGTAAATAGAAGCCCGGCATGTTCAGAAGCTCTTTTGCCCACCTGAAACACCTTTTTTTGCTCTTCGACATACCCATCCGTCAAAACCATGCTGCTGATAAACTTAAGCCTGATGGACAATAGTAACCTCGCATTCAGCAGGAAGAATGTGACAAATCTAGTGTTTGCATGGTTGGCTACATATCGTTCTAGCATTGTTGTCTTCAATCGAATGTCATGAGAAGCAAGAAAATCCCGGTGCTTATGAATCCACCGATTGGTTATAACTTTCTTACCCCGTCCTGTTGCCTAAATAGACATGAAGATTGAAAATAGTTAAGGTCTAAAAAAAGAGTGTGGAAAGAGCAACAGCTGAACGGTTAATTCTAGTACACTATATGCGGGCTTCCAATGTGCGTGAAATTATCACCTTTATATACAACTTCTCCAGACATGGAAAGCATTGCAGCAAGCCAATAATCTTGTTTAGATCAAAACTATTCATTTGGATATATAAGATCTTGACAGAATCCAGCACCATTGATAGGCATCCATGGAGAAACTCTTCGTTGAGCATAGAACATAATATTAGTACAAAATGTGTACTCCAAGATGATATATAACTTATGCGCAGAAATTTAAAATGCTGCTTATGGTTACAAGTGTAGATGATAATATAAAGTACCTGAAGAACTGTGGAGCCAAACACCATCTTGAAATGAGCATAGAGATCATGTAACACCCAAGGTCTCCAGTTTAGGCGCAGAGAGGACGGTTATTTGCGGCGGTGAATAACTAGAATCAAGGGTTAACCTTTGAAGTGAAGGGGCATCTTGGATGATGAGCTGCCTTCCGTCAAAAGAAATTCCAATTCTTACATGGTTAGGCGACTTTATTTGGAGACAACCGATTCTAACTATGAAAACAAGCACCAAGCACTCCAGAGCAGGGCAACTGGAGTGGATGATGCTGTGCCATGAGGCCTCCGATATACGAACCTGCACAAGTGAAAGTTTCTTGAGAAATGGGAGTCGAAGGTTTAGTACCAGATTGTCTGGTAGGTAGCACATCGCAAAGGTGGCGGTACGGAGAGAGGAGGAAAACCGTGAGATGGACATCGGTGCTGAGGGCACAGGTAGATGGCATTCGGTATCTGGTAGGTGATTTCCAGGGGAATAGCAGAACTCAAGCAGCTATAGTTCTGTGAATTCAGGGGATTTCAGCCAGGCGTCCACCGTGCAGGGCATGGTATGCTTTCTCAGGTAGCATGACGGGATGCAGAGGCTTTGAACGGAGCCCTGGTGGGAGGAGATGATGGCTCTAGGGATTTCAAAATCATTGAAGAGAGGTAGCTGACAACAGTCGAGATTAAGGGGCATGGCGCGCCATAGAGGGCGCCACCGATTTGAGAGGACTTGGGTGCGGCAGCAATCCTTGGTGGGGAGAAGCGAGATGATCTCCCCAAGGACGGCGTCCGGGAGATCGCTGATGCGGTCCACCCGAGATTCTACGGGTTCCTCGGATCCGGTGGGGGTGGGGTCGCCGCTTCTCCCCGCGCTGCCGGGTGCGGGATCTACAATAGGCGTCGCCGCTGGCGGGAGCCTCATCTTCTTGGCGCTGGGGTCAGCCGACTCCATTTTCCTCGAGGGCGTCGCGTCGCGTTCACGGATTTGAGCAGAGTAACGAATGACGAGCCTAGTTGTAGTGCGAGTGAAGAAGAAGGGGAGCTGAGGTTTTTCTGTAGTAGTGAGGAAGAAGGGGAGCTGGGGTTTTCTGTAGGAGTGAGGTGAGGAATTTGGGGGTACGAGTGGAGCGAGCTGACGTGAGGTGGGTGGGAGTGAGGAGGAAGAAGAGCACCCAGGTTTTTTTGGGGGGCGGTGAGCTGGGTGTGGGTAGCGCCTCTCATTAAGTAAATATATGGGCTTTTGAATTGATTTTATTGTTTACTAGGGTGGATGGACTGTTTTGTCTTGGGCCCAGAGAAACAATTACTACTAGTACAGTGGAGACACTCTACAGCTACCAGAAAAACAATTACTACTAGTATAGTGGATACACTACCGCTTCTGGCTCCTCCTAGGTCATCGAAACATCTCCCTCTACTGAATGTCGTTTTACTTTTGTTCACCGACATGCGGGCCATGCCGCGTGCGGGCCCAAATGCCATCCACCAAATTAGAAGGCAGTATGCATCCGGAGAGTCACCCCGGTAGTAGCGCGGCAGTAACGAGCCGTCGTATCACAAAACCCCACCTTCCCGCAGTCTAAGTTTGACGGACGAAGCAACCATCATTTCACTCATCGCTGAATCCCCTTCTCCCTCACCGTCTTCAAGAAAGCCAATACTCGTATCTGCCACTGTTCTTCTCTCCCAACGAAGGGAAGGTAAGCCGATCCGTGATATTGGTATATTTTCATTCAAAGAAAAAAAAGAACTTTTGCAAAGCAGTAACCGATCCTCACTCTCTTTTTTGTTTCATTGTCATTGCGATTGTGTTTTCCTTTCAGTGGTCTCCTAGTATTCGTCAGTTTCATGATGGACCAAGGAGAGAACCAGGCAAAGATCTGCCGATATTGAAGCAGACGCGGGAGGCTGATCCCCACGAGACAACTGAGAGCTCCAAGAAGATGGAGGCAGCCACCGAGCCGACCCCAGATGCGCTCACGGCCACTACTGAGATGGTCAACGCCCCGTTTGAGGTGACAGCCCCCGTGGCACTGCAGGAGCAGTTTTCCCCCTTCGAGGATGTGCCCCCCCCCCTGCTGAGCTGCCCAAGCTGATTTTCTTCTTTGCCGATCTCGATTGTAGTTTTTCATCTAAGTATGTGGTGATGAATAATGCAAAATTTTATTAGCTTCGATGCCATGCTATACATAGTGGTTTAAATAACTTGTGTTTCTTATACTGGAAAGTAATTCAGAATTTGTTTCTGTTTCAATTAGAGCCTTGATGCAGACAAGGATTGTGTGGTTGTACATGTCACTCGCTATGAGGTGGAAGACCTGAATATACGCACTGGGAAAACAGAGTTCTTAGGCTGTTGGATCCTGCAAGCCATTTGCGCTTATACCGATGTCGAGTTGTATTCCAGCCTCACTGTTGTTAGGCGTGTTGTCCAGGGTGTACTGAAGCACAAGAAGTTCAAAGCTACTCCTTCGTTTGTGAGGCATACTGTTCTTGTCAAGCTTAGGCAGGAAGATGACGTGGCATGCCTCCACAAACAAGTTTATGAGTGGCAAGGCCACAAGGTTATCTTCATGAAGGTTCACAGGATTGAGCTGCTGCCGGACGTCCTCGATGATGTTCATGGCAAGGTCTGTCTTGTGTCCAGCCCAAATTAGATCGAGGCATGAAATAGTTGCCCCAGCTAGTGTTTAATACTAGTTTGGATTGTGTCTACTTATCCGAACCTTGCCTATTATCAGGCCCTCTGGGGCTAGTACTCTGTTTGAATCCGTCTATGGGAACTGCTGCTACTTTTGTGTGCCCGTGAATCATGTGAGAACCATCGTAATTGTTGTCGAAACAGATGCGTCCTTACTAGTTTTTTCATGAATATGGCATGGTAAGACATAAGTTGTCACGGTTTATCATACGAGCAGTGTGTGTTTGATGAAATAGAGTACTCATTTGAGAAATGTGCGCTGACGTATACATAAGTACTTGTAAAGATTGTTGGTGCTACCCCACTTGTAAGCAGTTGTGCAAAACATGACACATTGGCTCAGCTCGCTTCAACACTAGGCTATCGACCAACTAACAATCAATAATCTGTTGTCTGACATATAAGCAACTATGTATCTTGTTACAGTGGTTCATGCAGTTAACTGAGGCCACAATGTAAATTCCAAACGTTCACACGCTAGTCCAGCGTTCATGTGGAACACTCACATTAAACTCGGCTTCATAAAAAACTTGAAAAGCATAAGTTAAGCAATTTTATACATCTCAATGATTCATAGAACATAACAAACATATACTAGTTCACAGCAAAAGACAAATTTATGAGAAGGTTTACAAATCAGGAAAAAACAAGCAAGGCTTCTCTGAGCAAAGGGCCTCCCGGCAGACTTAAATTTCCTGGAGTTCACTCTGGTTTTTTCTTGTTGCCACCATCCAGGGTTAGGTTCTCTCATTCCAGAATAACCAATTATAATTGTGTTCTCAGCTGGAATGCTAAACTGAACCATGTAGTGTACTGACCAGCTGAAATTCTTGTGCATTCCACTAAATTTAATCACCGCTATTTGCAGAAATAAGCAGACCACAATGCCTCTTGTCGGCGCACCTGTCCCAAAAACCTCCGTGCAGCCGTGCCAACTAGTCCTCGGTCCATGCATCACCTCATAGAAAGTGCATTCCGAACTAGGATGCAGTTGTTTTCGCTCGTCCCTGCACTGCAATCAGGAAGTAAAACGTACAAATTAGCTTCTTTTAGATTACGTTGTTCATTCTACCTAGTTACTACCAATGTAGTAATACCTGGAAGACTGGTGGTTAGAGGACGGCAGCTAGGAATAGCCATCTCATTTTGTGCAGTTGTACTAAAACTGAGGTGTGTACTTTTGGTTGCGCAGATAGAAATGATATGGAGACAGACATCCCTGTTTGCGCAAATATGAAATAAAGTTATTTAAACAGTGACAGATATTTGCAGTGGCGTATGATTAAAAGCAGCATCTATTGTGTTATAATTGGCACTAGATTGACAGTATGAAAGTGCCCTTAAGTAAGTAGCATCACATCACATCAACACTGCCACTAGATTAACATGCAGAACAATAGCATTAGTATTACTGTCATGAGAGTAGCACATGGTCAATAAATGTGCAATCAAATTTGTGCAGTTCCACCGGGATGAAGCAATGTTAGCGGTGTGAGATTTAAGTGCAAAAACACAATTCATGGGAAATAAAGCAAGACAGAAGCACTTCATAAAATGGTGGTGGCATTGCTTCAATTTATCGATGGCACTAGACCATTACTTATAGTGACATTAGGTGGCATTGCTTAATGCTTCATGTGATTTTACATTAACGGTAGCGATATGGGCGTAGGGACAGCAGGGGCATAAAGTGGTGTGGCAGATGTGGTTGCCGAGAGCGGCAAACACTCAGGCAGCATGTCTGCATTTGTCCCATTTTTTATCTCCTCAACGACATTTTCCTGTGTGAGCACAGGAAATCTAGACCTGCTCATTCTCATTTCCCTTGTCCCCCAACACCCCTAACTTTCTTTCCTTTTTCAACCAAGAGACAGGTCCACTTCCCCCCACCCTTCGCCATCCACCATGCTTTCTTCGCCTTTTCAACCAATAGACCGGTTGGGTAGCCAGTATCTACTACTTTCCCCCGTTTCCTATTAGAACCAAGTCCTAGATTCATGCTACAGCTTTCCCAGTTTCTTCCCTATTTGAACCAACTCTTAGATTCGACTGTATGAACTAGCTTTACCTCTAATAATAGTAAAAGTCTAGGTGGCTTTGGAACAGCCGACGGAAGTAGAAAAAGATCCACACACAGTCACGTGGGGAGCTGGGGCAGTAGAGCAAGGCAGGTTTCGAAGGAATATATACCTGAGGGTCGTCGGCATGTGGCAAAGACGGCGTCGGGAGGCCGCATCTTGGCCACAATACCGCAGGGAGGAAGAAGGGGTCAGAGGCCCTCCCGAGCCGGCGCGGCCGCCGATCGGGACGCGCGGGCAGCCGTTGGTCTCCTCCCTCGCCGCCGACGACAGCGTGAACGATGCACCTACACCCCTGCCCCGGTCGAGGTGGTCCGGCCGGATTTGTGATCAGCCATGAGCAGAGAGAGAGTGTGTGGCCACCTATGTCTTGCTTAGATCTGGAGAGCATGAGAGAGTGAAAGAGAGGAACCCTAGTAAAGCAAGCACTAAGGCTCCTGCTTATATATATAGTGGAGTGATTTTGTTGTACCAGCTTCAAAAAAATGCGCTCCTACGTGTACCCGCGAGTGGGTGTGAGAGAACTAGTGCGTGCGTGCGCCGCTTCTTTTCGTGAGAGTACAATATACTATGCCCAAAAAACGTTCGCCACAAGAGTAATAGTATAAGTGTGTGACGTGTGAGCTAAAATAAAAGGTGTGCGACGTATTTTGTTTTTTAGAAGTTCTGAGGGTAGGGTGTGAAGAGCACATATGTGTGTGACGTCTACCTGCAGATAGACGGTGGGTGCGAGAGGAATCGGGAGAGTCGTGACTCGTGAGGGTGTGTGTGTGCGTGAGAGAGAGGGGGCACGTATCAATGCAATGCATGTGTCCGTAAATCATTATCCGACAAACGTTCGCCACAAGCCGTTTCCTGACGAACGCCGTAAAACCCGTTAGATCGGCATCCGACAGTGTCAGTTTTGCCATGTCATTTAACAGAGCAGCCACTCCGCCTACACACAAATCTTCCACGTGAGTGTTAGCAAGTGCCGTATGCTCCTCCCTCCGTTCCAAAATGCAGTCCATATAGCTTTATTGAAAATTCAAACCTTGCAAACTTTTACCGAGTTTTCGTGTACCAAAATGCACATATAGAATATCCAGTATATATCATTTCATTCATCTTCGAGAGGTAACTATAAAGATGGAGGAGGAGTCTACAAAGAAAGACCGTCGTTTCACCTGCGGCAATTTCAACCATCCTTTGGTGTGGAGGAATATCATAGGAACTCTATATGATATGATTTTTATAGGATTTTTTCCTTTGGAGCCAATTGGTTCATAGGAATAGATTCATATACTCCACATTTCAAAGGAAATAAACATGATATCATTTTTATAGCTTTAGAGCCACTTGGTTCATATGAATTGATTCCTATACTCCCATAATTTCAAAGGAAAATAAACATTAGCGTATATTCAATACAAAAGTTCCTATGATGTGAACCAAATGACATCTCTTTTCTAATCCCTCCTCATAGGAATTGAGATACATGTCATCTCTAGATTCAATAGAGAAGTTCCTATGATGTGAACCAAATGACATCTCTTTTCCAATCCCTACTCATGGGAATTGAGATACATGTCATCTCTTTCCCTACAACTTCCATGTATACATCTTCTATTCCTAAATAGCTAGTACAACCCACTAGTAGTTTTTTTCCTAGACATGCAACTATGGCACAAGAACATGTCATGCATGCAAGTCATAAATCACATTGTTTTTTCTACTCTATGCATGCAAGCACCACATCATCAATTCATGCATGTTACTCATAAGTTATTTCTTGCATTAAATTTTGCATTGACAATGTATGTGCTGGTCACGTGCACACATATGCAGTTCACATTCACATTTTTGTTAGAAATGCCATTCTTTGAACTGCAATTCATTTTTTTCTCTTTGTACTCCCTCCGTCTAGGTGTGTAAGTCATCTTCTGAAACCAAATAATCCCAAAACACTTTGGCACGGTACATTAACTCCCTCCTCGTTTCTTGTTTCGTGACATATCAACCAATAAGAGATGTGGGTCGTGCATGCTTTCCCAAAACACAAGCACTTCTCCTTTGTTATAGAATCTTCCGTATCATAATTGCCCAAACTTTTTTTTCTAAATGAATTGCCATTATTCGTTTTTTACTTTATGCTTTACAATGCACAATCCCATGAATCTTAACCTTTTTATAAACCTAATTGATTTTGAATGAGATTAACTATAAGAACTAAACGAACATCTACATCATGCATATATGACTCAAAGCTTTACCTGCTATAGTGTGTATTTATTCATAATTTGGTTTCCAAATCTCATGTGTTCAATGCTTGTACCTTACTAGTTTTGAGTAGAGTAGCAAATTTCACGCGGCCGCGGGTATATCAAAATGCAGGGCCCATGCATCATTGCCTTTCGGTCGAACCTACGTCCATAATTTTTTGTATGTATATCTCCACTGGTCCCCGAACCCAAAATGCTTCCTCGTTCCCGTAAAACCAAGCGCCCCACACTTATTAAGGCGTCGACTCAAACTCAATCCCTCTCCCATTTACTACGACGTGGCCCCGCACGCCGTAGTACTCCTACAAACCCTACCGCGCACGCATCATCGGTTTTCTTCAAGAGGACGAGGGAGAAGCGGATTTGTAGTGGAAGCGCTTTCAAAAAAAGGATTTGCAGTGGAGGCCCCTACCCTAGGGTGCCATAGGTAGCTGCCGCACGCATCATTGGTTTTTTATTTTCTTTATGCTCTTGCGCCCTAGAGTGAAATGACGGTTGCTTCGTCCGTCCAGCTTAATGCGGGAAAGGTGGGGCTTTGTGGTTTGACCCCTCATCGCTCATTTACTACTACTGCGGCGCTACGACCGGGGTGCCTCCAAGTCCAACCGCTGCTCCAAACTGTAATTTAGTGCATCGCATGTGGAACAAGACGGTGGATGAGCCACATGTCGGCCGAAGGGGTCCTATTAAGTGTGTCACCATTTCGTGTGTGGACTGACCCTGCTTGAGTTGCTACACTAACACGACAGGAGCAGCCTACCACTTAGTTCTTCTCCTCGGTGAATCTCGACTATATTGATCTAAAAAGATACGTACTGTACTACCCTCCCCGTCTCGGTTTATAGGGCGCACACGTAGTTCTCGATCATCCATTTGACTAACTAAATATGAGCTACTATGTCACAAAAAGTATATCATTCGATTCTTAAGCGGATGTAGTTTCTAAACATATACTGTTCATCACATATATAGCTAGTTAAATTATCAACCTAGAACGACGTGCATGCCCTATAAACCGATTCGGAGGAAGTAGTAAAAATGAGGTGATTTTACCGAGCGATGGGCGGGGGAGCATGGCCTGTGATGCGGTCCCACGTGTCATGATGTACCAAGGCGATGCGTGTGTCCCTCTTGAGGTAGAAGAAATACTACGTGGTTTTCTTGAAGGAGATGATGGAGAAGCGAAGTGTGAAATAATGGTTGCTTCGTCCGTCTGGGAAGGTGCGCCATTGTGATTTGACGTCTCATTGCTGATTACTACTACTGGGGCGATAAGACTGGGGTGCGTCCCCCTGCTGTTCTGCACTGTTAGTTGGTGCATGACACGTCGACCCGGTTGCTATATGTCCCACATGTCGGCGACAGGAAGTACATAATTCATGAAAGCGAGCGTCGACGGAGGAGTACAAGACATGGCTTGGTTTTTGCTGCTTCGCGCGATCCATCGATACAAACCCGGACTAAAAAAAGGCGAGGGCGGGTCTTTTCCCGCGCGGCAGGCAGGGGAGTTTGGCATAGTCTGTTCGAGGCAACGAGGCAGGAAGGGAAACAGCAAATAAAGGTTGAGCGACTTAGTTTTGGGAAAATCTGATTTTACAGAGTACGTACCCACTATGGAGGTAGTATACTACTTACTACTCCCTCCTTTCCGGTTTATAGGGCTCGTCTGAAAAAATTCGTTTTTTCCATTTTATAAGTCTCAATTCTACTAGTAGTAGTAGTACCATCACATGTTGGATTTCGAGGTGCGTTAAATCACCCGATGCAAGCATTGTCAAGAGAAAACTCACCAATGCATGTAGAAGTTCATGCAAATTTAGTGGTCATGCATGCATTCGTTCTAATTAATGCCTCGGTAAACATAACTTCTTGAGAAAAACGAGCGTACATTACTTGTGCAAACTACGAAATTAATTCCACCACTCACCGTCTACCTTGGTTGGAGAGATTTTGAAATTGAGCCATAAACTGGAAAGGAGGGAGTAGTAACAAAGCCTAGGGTAGCTTGCTGCACCACGGACTCCAAGGAAATTGTTGTAGTAGTACTACTCCTATATACTACTCTAAGGAAATTGAGCCATAAACTGGAAAGGAGGGAGTACTACTAAAAGACATATATTCCAAACAATATGATAACCTCTCTAACCAAGGTAGGGACGAGAAGTAAACGGAGGGAGTAGTAAAATTTTCTCCTCGTCCTGCGAGCCACTGCGCGCGTGGGCGAGGGAGCGGGCGTAAGGCGTAGTACTACTACCTCCGTCCTGGTTTATAGGCCACCTTTGTAGTACGTGCTAAATTTTTACCAAATATTTAGCTAACAAAATGTTAATGCATGTCAACAAAAATTATATTGTTGGATTCGTATTTCAACATAGTTTTCAATGATATCATTTTTGGTAACATGCACGAATGTTTTGTTAGTTTAATCTATAGTCAAAATTTGACACAATATACAATGGGGACCAATAAACCAATATACAATGAGTAGTAGTAAGCAAGCTTCACCTCGTCCTGCGAGCCACCGCGCCCGTGGGCGGGGGAGACGGCGTAGTAAGCAAGCTTCTCCTCGTTCTGCGAGTTGACGGGACACATCAAAAGTAATACATACAGAGCATCTCGAGTGTATAGAACCTTGCCTCTAAGGTAGGCCCCACATGGTTTGCCTCTTTTTTAACATAACGCGTCAAGTCGCAATTTGTTTGTCCACCCGTGGTAGACGATCCTCCATCAAGCGGACAACCAGTACACGTGTCAAATTACCACGTGGGCTGCCTTCTCGTATAGAAATGAGCTCCACCGTGTAACCGCGCGGGTGTGGTTGGGAAAGAGACGGGAGTACGTGCACCGTGCGTGCACCTCTTCTCTTCATGCACGCCCCCACCTACGTGGGTGTGTGTGAGAGAGATACAAACCTAGACATAATGCGCCGTCCATCCCCATGCCTCCGCCCAGTACGACCACTACTCACCACCACGCCCCACTCCTCCTCACCTTATATCTCATCTTTCTCGAGATATCATTTTTTCGATAAAATTCTCGAGATACCATTTTTCCGATAAAATTCTCAAGATATCATTAGTTTTTACACATGGGATTACTCCTGCATGGGTCAATCACAACAGGTGTTTTGTAAAAAAATGCATCTTGATGTTCCCTGCAATGCACGGGCATCTTGCTAGTCCATGAAAACAACACATGGCAAAATTTCACGGCGAACGAGGGATTTGAATCTGCTGGGAGGGGCTGTTTGGATTTTGCCCGGGGTAGCCAAAATATTGGCGACCCTTTTGTCCACCCGTGCCTTTGCCACCGATGAACGAGGAATGGCTCGGGTGCTCATGCATCCTCCAGCGCGCACGTTGGAGACGAGCTCGCACGAGCTGTGCTTTTTTTGTCCCACCACGCCGCCCGAGCCGGCCGCGGACCGACCGGCGACCCGCATATTACGCCATCCAACCATAGCCGCACACATTTTGACAGCAACTCAACCAACCGGACAAAATTCATGCAAACACGGCGATATTTCTCATAAACAATGACAGAATTTATATCGGATTTTCATACAAACATGACGGAATTCATTACATTCAAATCAACTAAGAGGTGCTAGTTCTAGACAGCACAGGTATATAATACCTGGCCTAAATGGTCGCCCGTCGATCCATTTGTGTTCCTCATGTCCGGCAGCACGATCACCGGACTGCCGGGAGCCCCAGAGGTATAAGCTTCAGCACGAAGGACGGCTCGCTTCCCCGCTGCCCAACTGATATGGTTGGCTGATGCCCAAGATGATGGTGTAAGGGGGCTTCTCCGCTTCCATGAAGCCCATGCGGGGTCGGCAAAGGTCCTCGCAACAAAAGGATCCGGCAAGACACATGTTGTGTACGCCGGCGTCACCTCTGCGGTGGCCTTCATGGGACCCAAGCGGCGACGGCCTCCCGTGTTCTACTTCTGCTCGATGATGGCAGCGGACGCGGAGGCGCTGACCACCGACTCGTCGCTCTCCGCGCACCCGGCTTCTGTCTCTGCTTGCATGGCACGGCCGCCGGCATGGGAGTCTCGGCCACAAAAACGGGAGACGCGGTCGCAGACACGGGAGGCGCGGTACGAGGCGGCAACGTGGACGGCAGCGATGACGCCCGTGTGCCGCTCCTCGTCGAGCTAGCCTGGAGCGGCGAGTTGTTGAACCGCGCGCCGGCTTAAGGCGGCAACTGGCTCCGTTGGCCGAGGGGAGGGAGGTGGATCAGAGAGCTACATAGCTCGTATCCGGCGGGCTCGGCGAGCCACCCAGCCGGCTTGGATGCAGTATAACTACTCTTCGTAAGCCATTGTAAGTGGAAAAAATGGTGAAGGAGGAGATAGGGGAGCAGCGGAGGGGTGCGATTCTTGGCCGGCGTTTGGCCTCGTTTAAATGGGAGATTAAATAGACGGCGGACGGGAGGAGCTCGGCCGATGTTGCATTTAATGCCGGCCCGGTCATGAACGGACGTGTGTCCAGAGTGGGTCGGCTTCCACACAGGTTTCATGGAGGCGTTTGAATGCGGCAAGGAGGCGTGTTCAGCCGGGCGTGCATCAAGTGGCGCCCTCGACTCTGACGTACGACACCGCGCCGTTCTTCCACTGATGTGTGTGCTCTTTGGGTACATGGCCTGCATGTTAGTGACCCATCGCAGGCAGCGCATGGTAGAGGAACTTTTGGTGGGCCAGGGCGGTCAGAAGCGGGCATTTCATAGACCGATGATTGTTCATTGAGTGTGACGTCATCTATTTCATATAGATAAGCCTACTATATAATGTAAGAGAATTTTAAAATTTTCATATATACGTTGATAGCCCGTTCGATACGTTGTGATTCATAAAGACCGCTGCAAACATCAATGTTCTGCTTATCACAGACAAGATTGATTAAACCTTGCAAAAAAAGACGAGATTGATTAATACCCGTAATAATCCATGTCCTTAACAAAGGGTGCATGCACGTATAGGTTGAGCATGTGTCTTGTGTCGTGTGCGGTGTGCATGCAGGCGTGCGAGTGTTGCGTGCGTGCATGTGTACGTTTCAGTGTTGCATGCATGTGTGTGTACGTGCGTGTGTTCGTGAGTGCATGTGTACGTGTCAGTGTCGCACACCTGCATGCGTGCGTGTATTCGTTATGTGTACGTGTCAGTGTTGCACGCCTGCATGCATGCGTGTGTTCGTGCGAGTGTTGCATGCGTGCATGTGTACGTGCGGGGTGAGGCTACACGTCAGTCGACTGACTTTTTCATCTCTGGCCAGTAGATTTTCCAGCCATTGGATACGAAATCAAGGGCCTGCAGTTTATCTTCAACCTCCACCCCCTAAGCCGCCAGCCACCGCCGGCCGTCGCCGCCCGCGGCCGGCCCGCGCGGCCACGCCGC
>NC_057808.1:47872970-47874792 GCF_018294505.1 Triticum aestivum
GGCCTTCCCTCTAGGCCCTCCCCGCGCCGAGCTTTTTCTTCGGCGATCCCCATGCCACCGCCCAATCACCACGCCCCCCCACCGCCGCCGACTGCCAACCAGAGGTCTCACGACTTCGAATCCCCACCGGCCACTAATTTATTACCATTTCAGTCTTTCATATACGCGCTGACGGGTGGGCCCTATGGTAATGTGCGCTACTGAATGTGAACCGTTTGACTGGTCAATTGATCGTGTCATCAACAAATTACAAAGCTGTATGGTGAGCCAGTGACCGTATGATCACCCTAAAATGTATTTTACTAACACAGTACAGACTCAGAATACCATTTCTTTCTTTCATATACGCGCTGACAGGTAGGCCCCACGGTTACGCGTTGCGCCACGTGGAACGTTTGACTGGTCAATTGATTGTGTCATCAACAAAATAGGGAGTTGTACGGGTGAGCCAGTGACCGTATAATCACGACATGTATTTTTTTAACACGGTACAGACGCAAGTGCTCATATATACGCGCAAGCACTCACTGCTATAAGCGCACACACACAGACCCTACCCCTATGAGCACCTTTGAGAGAGTGAGCCAGCATATGATCTTGAGATTTTACGAAGTCACCATAGGTGCCTGATAGTCGAGTGGAACGTCTCCTCCCACTGAACGCATATCACCGGAAAAATACTGAAATTAACCCAGGATAAATGCGAGCACTAGGACTTTAACCCTGATGGGTCGAGAAACCACTGTCCTCCTAACCATCCAATCACAGGTTGGTTAGCACCACAAAATGTATGTGTTGACCGTGATGAGCTTATTCTGAAGTCCAGTGACCATATCATGCTTTCTCTTCAAATACAATGACCGTAAGTGTCGTCAACAAAATACGGAGTACGCATCAAATACAATGTCTGTCAGTGTCATCAACAAAATACAGAGACGTATTACCGTATGATCACCACGAGAATATATACGGTGACCGTAATGAGCATATTCTAAAGTCCACCGACCGAATAGTGCTTTCGCTTGAAATACAGTGACCGTCACGCGTGAATGTGTCATGGGCATGCATACTTTTAGAGGGCCGAGAGATAGTTTGTGTGCGTACGAGAAAGTGGTGTAGAAAGAGGGGGTGTCCGGTGGAGACAAGTAGAGATATGCCCTTCGTTTCTCTTTCCCGTGACTAATATTTTAGGAGAAAATATAAACATTCACAATGCAGAACAAATATTTTTGGATGCACCATGCAATTAACTTTCATGTATAACATTGTACTATTGTATATTCTTATTTTCTTAGTGGCCGATTGCGTGTGTGGTGTGGTGGGCACATCATTTCTAGTTGGGGTGGGCACATCATTTCTAGTTGTGGTGGGTCAACATGAGGACTCATGGGTCGGTTCCATCCCGCACCACATAGGTTGGACCGAGACGCATTATACGAAGACCCATGTGAAGGACTCGCGTACGACACGAAGCTACCAGAGTCGTGGAGGACTCTATCCCCACTGGTGATAAGCCGGCTATATATGATTTGTAACCCTAGGCCCCGAGTATGTTATAGAAGTCTGGGGGCTAGTTCGTCGATAGTATACACACACGCACAATGCCTACTATTCATGTGTACTTTGTACACACCCCTATCACTAATATACAGTACCAGGACTAGGCTCTTTCCTCAACTGCAAGGGTCCGAACTTGGGTAAAAACTTGCCTCGTATTACCATCCAGCCTAACCGTCAGGGATATCCTACCGAATGATCTGATGGAATCATATCTGCCAACTACTAAGAGGGAGGTGTGTCTGTGGGGGGGGGGGATGTGTGC